>NC_067478.1:10082333-10109833 GCF_947179515.1 Apodemus sylvaticus | reverse complement strand
AGGCCAGTATTTTCTACCAAATTCAATGATAGGATAAAAAAAAATAAATGTATGGAGAAAAAGTAAACTACAAGGAACAAAAGGGTGGATGTTCCAGAGAATCAGGAAAGTCAGTGCCACGCAGAACAGTCCCAAGAAGAAATGATGTTTCAGGGAGTATTCAAAAGCCACAGGCAGCTGATGGCCACTTGACACAGTCACTTGTCTCTCTACTCTGATGATTGGCTTTTTCATTCTATCCAAGCCCTAGGAAAACAGTATTAGTATCAATATAAGACTGAAGACAGTAAATAGGGGTCACTATGATTGAAGTAGCCAGTGGCTAAAAATAAAAAGCACCCTTAAAGTAGCCACTGCTGGCCCTGGCCAGCCAGCCAGCCAGCCAGCGAGCCTGTGGCGCAGCTCTGTGAGATGCCTTTAAACATATCACAGACTTCCTAAGTCAGTCCCTTCTTACCTGTTGGATGCCAGTAGCAACACAGTTTCAAAGCTGACATTGGTAATGAACTTTACTCTTTAAAGGTTTATATATCTTCTTTGTACTTGTAGAATGATACAGTTTGATGCTCTTAACTACTGGCTTGAAAATCTGTGACAGATTTCTGTACAGTTGCTGACTTTTGTGAACCTTGTTTACTATATTTACCTTGGTATATTTTATGACATGTTACTTTATTAATGCCAGGTATGGTCCAAATTGTGATTATCTCTTGCTTGAATTATTAAAGGTCTTAAATCTTTAAAGAAATCTTCCTCCTATTATTCAAAGGGAAAAAGCTAGCAAAGTCTTTAAATATATTTTAAATTGTTCAGTTGTATCTTAGAAGTATTAGAACTCCTACTTCTAATTTAAAAAATCTTTTTGCTTTTTTGAGTCAGGGTTTCTCTATGTATTCCTGACAGTTCTGGAACCCAACTCTGTAAACCAGATTGTCCTCAAACTTAGAGCCTGCCTCTGCATTCTTGCTTACAGGTGTATGCTACCATGGCTACCATGCTACCATGGCTGGGCAAATTAAGGGCTTTATTGTTGTTGTTTTGTTTTGTTTGTTTTATTAAGTTTTATTTTTAAAGATTTTTTTGATTTTAGCTTTGGAACGCAGTCTGTTGTTATATTTGTGTATATGTGTGCATACTGTACTTCTGTGTGAGTCCATCAGTGCATACTTTGTTTACATGACCAGAGGTTCACACTGTTGAATGTCTTTCTGGGTTGCTCTCCACCTTATTTTTCTCTCACCAAACCTAGAACCCACTATTTTGTGAACTCCAGAGGGACTCCTTCCTACCTGGGATTACAGAGACTGCCACCATATCAGCTGTGTATGTGGGTCCTGGGGATTTGTAGTCAGGCTCTCATGACTACACAGAAAATAGTTTCCCATTGAGTGTTTCTTCCCAACAGTTAATTTTTTAAATTATGTCTCTCCCCTTTATAGAGTAGTTACTAGTTACAAGTTGGACTTACTGGGTTGTTCCACTGTGTCTTTAATGTGTTTTGTTTCAACTTTCTCTTTACTGTGCATCCTGAGAAACAGCCTTCATTTTGTCATCCAAACCTTTAACTTTGGCAAATAAAAGTTTGAATGGTTCCAAAACCTTCCATTTTCCTTTTTAGTAGTTCCTTTTTTTCTTGAGAGGGAGTGGGTAGGACTGAGTCTGTCTGTCTATCTGTCTGTCTGTCTGTCTGTATCTGTGTGGCTAAGTATCCATGTACGCCACACATTTGTGAAAGCTTATGTGTACACAGCATGTGAGTATGGGCCTTCCAAGTTGAGGGTTTAATAGTGAAACCTTCCATCGGTTTTCAGTGGCTCTAGTATTTATTTCTGGCCTAGGCACTTCTCTGTAATTTTGCAAGGGAGATAATTTTTATGCTGCAACATAAAAATTCTTGGGATTCTGATTTGTAGCTGGACACAAAAAAATAATCCCAGCCATGGAGGCGGGGGCAGGGTGATCGCCACAAATGCGGTCTAGCTTGGATTACACAGTCAGGAAAAGATAGTGCTCTTCCCCAGGACTTACCTATCTATCCCTGTTAGAGGCATCTTGCAGGAATATGCTGACTGTCTCTAGGGGCTTGCCTCACAATCTCCCCTTAGTTTACATGTTTGCTCTTACACTGTGCTTACAGTATTGGGTTCTGGTGTATGGATTTTGAAAATAAAGAAATTTAAGTTATAATTTTTAATAATTTCAGTGTTCAGATCTCAGTTGCTTTATAAATATCTTCCAGCTTGTTTACACTAGTATTCAAGTTAGGTTTCCACTGTTTTTGGCTGCTATATTTCTTATCAGCAGGAGAGTTGATCTCTTTGTGGCATTTATTTAGCATCTCTCCGGTGAACATTTTCTATTCCACAACTTGGTGAATCGTTAAATTAATGCTTTGCTTGATTGTTTTGTTTTGTCTTTGTTCATGTGTATTTGGCCTTTTGGAAGTCTCTTGTAGTTGAGGATGACCTTGAAGTCCTGATCCCTGCCTCCCTCTCCTAAGTACCTCGATTACAGACCTGTACCATCACACCTGTATTGTATTTCCTGAAAATTGAAAACACTTTGAATGGCTTGATCAAAACCAAGTGCGATTTGAGCGTTTTGTTTTGTTGGCACAGACTCTTCAGTAGTGTGGTTTTGTGGTACTGTGGTGGTTTGAATGAGGACAGTCCCCACAGGCTCATGTATTTGAATGTTTGGTCCTCAGTTGGTAGAACTGTTGTGGGAAAGATTAGGAGGTGTCGTCAGATTTGGATTTCTGTCAGAGGACGAATAATATCTGATTGTTTTTATGTATCTAGTTATCAATCAGATCCTTCCTTTATATAGCTTCCTTTGTGTTTCTCCTTTCTTTTTTTTTTTTTTTTTTTTTGATTTTTTGATTTTTGTTTTTTTCGAGACAGGGTTTCTCTGTATGGCCCTGGCTGTCCTGGAACTCACTCTGTAGACCAGGCTGGCCTCGAACTCAGAAATCCACCTGCCTCTGCCTCCCAGAGTGCTAGGATTACAGGCGTGCGCCAACATCGTCTGGCTTTTTTGTTTGTTTGTTTGTTTGTTTTTTTGTGTGTGTGTTTCTCCTTTCAATTTCCTTTGATTCAAATTCTTTGTAGAGTATCTTCACACTGGTCTACCTTGTGCTTTCAAAGGAGGTCAAGAATATAATCAAAGAGACTAGTAAGGAGGCTGTTCCAGTGCTGTAGACAGGTGGTACAAATCTGGCCTTAGATTAGAAGTAGCAGCAGAAGGATTGGGTGGGCTTGCAATACTGTTGGAAGTTACATATGGCAAGAACTGTTGGCGGGTGGTCAATGTGGGCATGGGAGAATTGCACAGGGTGTGAGTCCACATTTTGGACTTGAGTCGCAGAGATAGTGATGCCATTTCTCACACTAGTATGGGAAGACTTAAAGATAGTGTAATCATCTGTGGGAGACTGGAGGTGACTTTGACATCTCAGTAGGGGGATGATTTCCTCAGGATCAGATCAAAGGTAGTTGGATATATAGATTTGGAACTCAGAGATAATCTAGGCCAGAAGTGGGCACTGGAAACATTTTGAAGCTATTTAACATGGAGAATGAACAAAACACTTTAGAAAAGCTGTGGAGTGGAGAGACTTTTAGACATATGGTGGCTGGGTTAAACGGGAATTACCAACACAGAGACTCAGCAGGGGGAACCTATGGGGACTGAGGAGAGACAATAGAGCATCCTGTGAGTTTCCTTAGACATGAGTAGTGTAATTATCTGGTGTAGCTGTCTACTAACCCTCTTGATAATTCACTGTTAGGTAAGGGCCATGCTCAGTGGACCTGACTGGCTATACAAGAGTATACTAGCCCCCAAATCCCAAGTCCTATCACTTGTTTTAATTGTAATAAGGAATGATATAGCATCAAGTGAAAGAGGAACTTTGGTTTAACAAACTAGTTAATATAGAGTAGAGTGTGTTTCTGGTACTCAAATCCCTGATAGTGAGAGTTCATATTGAACTAGTTGTTTTACTGAAGAAGACCTACACAAAATTAATACTGTGAGACTAGGTACGTGGTTTTTTTCTTGCTCTTTTTGCCCTGTGAAATGTAACAGGTTTTGTGTGTGTGTGTTTTATATATTCGATGTAATTACTTTGGAGTACATGTATTGTACTAAGCATAAAGGAAAGAGCTTAAAAAACATTTGAAATTGTGGCCTTCAGTTAAAAAATAAAAAATAAAAAAACCTAGTGTGTGTATATATATAGGTTTGATTAAAGTTAAAAAATTTACGAATTCTTCCTGGAAATTCTAGGAAAACTGGTATCAATTGCATACACCTGTGATTCCAGGATGTGGGACATGGAAGCAGGAAGATTATAAATTTGAGGCCAGTCTAGTATACATGGTGAGACCCAGTTTAAGAAAAAAAAGATTATGAAACCTTGGGGGGACCTGTTGGTCCTATTTATATGTTATGTAACAAGCCCTTTCAGGTGTGAGGCAGCAGAGCATGTGTTAATTTTTGTCAATGTGTGCACATTTACACGGAGTAGAATGAAAAGAACAAAGAACAAATAGACTCTTGGGGTTTTTTTTTGTTTGTTTGTTTTGTTTTTTTGGTTATGTTTTGCCATAAACTGTGTTTAGGTTAGTTTAGATTTTGCCACCAGATGAAATTAAAAGACAAACCTGGTCGCACTGGGCAGCAGCTGAGATGTCCGGAAGGTTTAGGTAAAGGACTCTGGGTCTTAATAATTCCATATCGAATGCCTAAGGCCACAAGAACAGAATTTCAGAAGATACTGTATCCAACAACTCAGTGTGGTGTAAGCAGAGTCAGTGTTCCAGCAAGTTCTTCCAAACAAGTTGTTGTAAATGATGAAACCACATTGCTGTAGTGTTGTCCCAGATGTTTACCTTTAAAAATCTCTGACTCTGGAAAAACTAAGGAAAATATAGCAAGAGGCACAGGAGGACTGTGCGTGTGCGTGCGTGTGTGTGTGTGTGTGTGTGTGTGTGCGTGCATGCATGTGTGTTGCCTGCATGTGTACATCTACATCGAGTACATCCAGTATCTGCAGAGGCTAGAAGAAGGCATTAGATCCCCTGGAACTGGAGTTACAGGTGGCTGTGAGGGGCCATGTGGTGCTGAGAATGGAGTCCTGGTCCCCTGGAAGTGCAGCCAGCGCTCTTAACTGCGGAGTCATCATCTCTCCAGCCTCAGCACAGAATATACTTTGCCAATAAAACATAAAAACAGAGAAGTAACGAACAGCCGTTGACCAATAGCTTAATGCTTATGGAACAGCCCTTCTTTACTTACTATTTAAAACAACTAGAAAATATCTTTATCTAGATACTGAAAATATTCATTAGCATTTGTATTAAGGATTCTAAAACATCTAAGACTGAAGAAACTTGTCTTCAAGCACTGGTTTGTGTTCTATAGAAGTAGTTAACTTTAGATCCAAATTTTGTGGTATTTTCTTTTAAGGTTGTTAATAGTTGTGAAGTACTCACCATTCCCATTGGTGTCAGTTTTATATAGCTACCAGAACTAAATGCCCATTTTTCATATAGACTATCCTCTTTACATGTCTATTAAAAAATCTAAATTTGAAGGTAGATTCCAGTCATGAATAATATATTTGTATTTGCCTTTTTATCTAATTCAAAGAAAAATTTTAAAACCAAATTTTAAACACATGTGTCATATGTTTAATACTGTCTAGCCTGTCTGGTAATGATCTCACCAGTAATGTCAGAACTGGTTTCTGATATAAATTTGACTGTCAAAAAACTCATTCTGAGCCTTGTGGTGATGGCACATGCCTTTAATTCCAGCACTTAGGAGGCAGAGGCCAGCAGATCTGAGTTCAAGGCCAGCCTAGTCTGTAGAGTGAGTTCTAGGATAACCAGGGCTATGCAGAGAAACTGTCTCAAAAACTCTAGACAGACAGACAGACAGAAGAAATTCACTCTTGATGGAGAGGCAGGTAGATATTTATGAATTTGATTCCAGTTTTGTTTCAGGTCAGTCAAGTCTACCTAGCGAGACGCTATCTCTGAAAATTGTAAAGCAAATATGCCTTCACCTATTCTGTAGTTAACCAAGCTTTTAATTATGCTAACGTTAAGAAGTGAAAAATCACATGGTTGTCTTTTTTGTCCCAATGCCAAACATAGCTTAAAAACCTAAAAATGTTTGTCAGACCCAGATCCATATAACCCTGAGTAACATGGACTTGAAGGAATCCATCTGCAAGACTGGCTGAATACTAGACAGGAAATTTAAGTTGTCCTAAAATAAACGAGTTTCATTAATGAAAATGAAAAGCCCAAACAAAGCCTGCTTTACAGAGCTTTCTTAGCTCTGTGCCTAGGAGTGGGCTTACAGCCCAGCAGAGCTGTGGTCCCCGACTCTGCACTTGCCTTTGAAGGGGCAGAGGCAGCTTGGGCTCCTTCTGTCAGTGCTCTGACTCTTCTCCTCTGCTGTCTTCCTTCCCCCCTTTCCTGTATTTCCCTTTTGTCTGGTTTCCTTCATTCCTCCTGTAATCCGTCTCTTCCTTGTCTTCTCTCTCTTCTATTTGTATCTCTTTCTCTTTCTGCCTTGGCCAAATCAGAAGAACAATTCAGTTTATTGTTTAGCTAAGTCTTATTCAGGCCACACAGCCAAATACTGATTAAAGTAAACTATTCACTTTTCTTTCCCATTGGTTCAACTAGTGTTCGTGTGTCAGATTAATTTTTATGACACCTCCTAGGAGTTTAAGAGTTTTTTTTTTTAACTTTTAAAATTATTTTATTATGCAGTATAATGACCATAGCAGAGTCATGCACACAGTACAGATTTCCATATACCCACCTTCTAGATGTGGGAAATGGTCATGCTTTGCCACAGTTTGTATCAGATTTTTTTTTTTTGAAAAATAAAACTTTATTGCTACTTGTAGTCTGCTCATCCTTAAAACACAAACTAGTGTTTCTTATTTATGACTACATCTAAATATAATTGTAGGAAGAGCTTCTAACTAGAGAATTGACATTAAAAAAAATTCAAAAGTTTGAAAACTTGTGGAACCTGATCCCAGACTGCAGAGCGCTTTCAATCCACTCACTTCTCAGTCCTTGCCCCACGGTGTCTTCCTTCATCTCCCCACCTGTCTGTTTCTGTCCTCTCTTCCTCGTCCATCTTTGTTGATGTGTCCCATTTCCATCTCTTTACCATTTTATCTTTGTCATACAGACAGCACTACACCTGCTCAACTCCTGAGTCTCACACTCTAGCCCTGTTTAATGTCAGCCTTCTGCCTTAGCCTCTTTGTGAAACACTGATGTAAGAACAAAGCTGCTGGTAGTCATGGTTCCAGTTTGCTTTTCGTGGTCACACGTTCTGTCCTATTCTGTAAGCCCTGGAAGGCCTACTTCGTGTGTACTGGACAGCATCTTCTGACTTGTCTTACAGATTATCCCTTGAGCTCTGGTAAGTTTCTTGTTAGCCTTGTTTCCTGAACTTAAGTCTTGGCTACTATATTTTTATCTGTAGAAGTTCTACCTAATTGACATATCGGTTAAAACAGTTTTCTGCTCCTCACAGTTCCTTTCAGGTTTTCCTTGTAGGCAAACATGTATTTCTGACTCCTATAGAAATGCAGCATTTTAAGTACACCCATTATTTGTTTATACTTGTTGTTTTCTCCTCTATTTCCATCTCTTCTCCGTCTCCTTTCCTCCATCTCCGTTGATTTCTCCTGTTCTCCATCTTGTCCCCTTTCCATCATACAGATAGATAGCTACTTCATCCTGCACAGATGTTAGTTCTTGTCCTCTCATACCTTTGGGCTGCTCTCTGTGTTTGCTCTTAAACCCCAGAGAAGCGTTTGATTTTATTTACTTTCTTGTTTCTTTCTGTCCCTTTCCCTCTCCCCTCTTCCTTGCCCTCCCCCACTTTTATTCACTTAGTTATCATTTGCTTATATGTAATGATGGTGATACTGGGGACAGTATAGAGGTGTGTGAGCACATGCTAATGAACTCCTGTGGGCTGGGGGAGGGGGGAGCAGAAAACAGCCTTGGGCTTCAGTCCTTTCCTTCTACATTGTTTGAAACTGGATCTTGTCTTCTTTGCCTGCTGCATAGGCCAGGCCAGCTCCCATAGGAGCGCTGGGCTGATAGTATATGCTACTTCACCCAGTTCTATGTGGGTACTGGGGATTGGAATCCAGGTCCTACACTTGTATAGCATGCACTTGACTCACACCCCTGTCCCTGGGTGATTGGCTCTCTTTTGAAAAAAAAAAGCTTGGGGCTGGAGAGATGGCTCAGTGGTTAAGAGCACTGACTGCTCTTCCAAAGGTCCTGAGTTCAAATCCCAGCAACCACATGGTGGCTCACAACCATCCTTAATGAGATCTGATGCCCTCTACTGGCGTGTCTGAAGACAGCTACAGTGTACTTACATATAATAAATAAATCTTTAAAAAAAAAAAAAGAAAAAAGAAAAAGAAAAAAAAGCTTGGAGAAAAGAAGACAAAGGAGAATGAATGCTGACTTGTGGTTCCCCTTAGCCCATGAGTCCTCATTTGCTGTGCTGAGTTCTGCCTGTATGTCACATGACTTCCTTTTACTGTACGATAGAGTAGAAGCTTTGACGTGCTTGCTCTACTCTGTGGTTTCTTGTCAAACACTATTTGCTGTTAAGATTTTTAAAAACCAGTAATCTTACCCAATGAGTGCAGTTTTTTGCCTCTGAAGTATTTCCTTAAATGACTTAAGTAATACTTTTTAGTAGAGACTGAAAGTCCCAGTTCTCTGTGATGTGCTCATTTAGATATTGCCACACATGCTGACGTTAACACCAATGGACAAAACAGCAATGGTTCCACCTTCATTGATTATGTGTTCCAGTGGAAGGGGCAGGTAAATAGCAGTGATACATGCTAGAAAACAGGGGAAGTGGGGAGCACGGGACAATTACAGTATCTATTAGGATGTTGGGAGTTTACAGTTAGCACCCAGAGAAAACTTTATTAAGGTGACAGATAAACAAAGACATGGTGGTTTGACAGAGGTGTAGAGAAGCATTCTGGAAGGAAGGTATACGTGTAGAGACCCAGAGCACTTAGAACCTCTATTTTGATTATAAAAACAGCTTTAATTTGAGGTTTTGTGATAGTTTATAAATTCCTTTATGGTAAGAAAATATGAAACCTTATTGGTAGTAGGTAAAAGCTGATTTTTCTCTTTTCTCTTGTTTTTGAAGACTTTCCTGTTGTGAAGTGATAGTTTTTTGTTTGTTTGTTTCTAGTACTAGGAATCAGACAATAGAACCTTGAACTTGCCACGCAGCTGCTCTCCTACTGAACTGATTCCTAACTTCAGCTTTTATTTTGTATATTTGAAGCTCTGCTTCCAGGTGTGTAAATATTCAGAGTTTTTATTCCCCACTCTTGAAATGCCCCCATTATCATCATAACAATCTCTAGTATTGCTTCTTTGAGCTGCTTGGTTTGATATAGATGTTACCTACCCCCTTTCTGCCCATGCTTGTGTGGTCTGTCCCCCCTCCTGACTTGTCCTTGTGTAGGCTGTCCCCTCCTCTCCGACTTATCCTTGTGTGGTCTATCCCTTCCTCTCCTGACTTGTCCTTGTGTGGTCTGTCCCCTCCTCTCCAACTTGTCCTTGTGTAGTCTGTGCCCTCCTCTCCGACGTGTCCTTGTGCGGTCTGCCTTTACGGTCTGACTTTCCAGCTTTATATCTCATCACGTATCTCAGCTAACAGAATTCATTCTGGCAGCCTTTGCTTATACTGTCTAGTTCATTTAGATTTAAGGAAAATACCAGCAGATTTGGAAACTACTTTATTTTTATATATTAATTAGCACTATAATAGAATAATTTGATAAAATTTTTTACGATGTTTACTTTAATTACATGTAGATGTGCGTGTCTGTGTGAAGGTATGTACACATGAGTGCAGCTGCCAGTGAAGGCGAAAAGAGTGATTGGATACTCTGGAGCTAGACGGACAGTTAGTGCGAGCTGCCTGATGCTGGGACTGGACCTGAACTCAAGTGCTTAAGTAAGCACCTGAAGGGGCCATCTGTACAGTCCTTTCATGTGGTTCTTATTTTGTTTTTAAGATTTATTTTTATGTGTATGGGTGTTTTGCCTGCATGTGTGTCTGGGCATTACATGTGCTCAGTACCTGAATATGCCAGAAGAGGGCGTCAGGTGCCCCTGTAACTGGAGTTACAGACAACTGTAAGCCTTCATGTGAGTGCTGGGAACTGAACTCTGGTCCTCTGAAAGATGAGTCTGTGCTCTTAACTGCTAAGCCATATTTCTAGTCTCTTTATTGATACTGTTTAAACACAAGAAAAAAGTTGAGTTACCCCCCCAAATAAATTATTTTTAAAAATTTACTTTCTAAGTGAGTCAGTGAGACAGATGTGTTCAGAGCCTATTTGTGCCTAATTGCTCTCACGTTAATGAGCAATGGAATGAAAAAAAGTTCAACATTGAAATTTACTGCTTCAAAGAATAATGCATGTTAGATTATTTTAAAATGCAAGAATGATTCTTGGTACTTCAGTATACAGAAAGCTCAATTCACATATTTAGCACAAAAATATAAATTATTTCCTATTATGTTTTTAAATTTCTAAATCCTTCCATACTTTATTTGATCTAATGTTTCTATAATTTTTCTCTTTCTCTCATTTTTTAATTACACATTTACTCTTCTTTTAGTTTTTACCCTAGACCAGGAATTGGCAAATTGTTGCTTATGTGCATGCAATTCCTGGCTATCGTCTTGTTTCTATATATGAAACTGAAACCTTACTGGCTTCTTTAGAGTTTGTGTGTTGTTTTGTTGTTATCATGTCGTAATTGAGCAATTGCATAGAAGAACATTTGTGTATGGATTTTATTTAAAGCCAATATTTGCCATGTGGCCCTTTTTATTAAAAAGAGAAATTGACCAACCTCTGCTGTAGAAGATTGGCTCGAGCCGGGTAGTGGTGGTGCATGCCTGTAATCCCAGCAGGCAGGCGTATTTCTGAGTCCGAGGCCAGCCTGGTCTACAGAGTGAGTTCCAGGACAGCCAGGGCTATACAGAGAAACCCTGTCTCGAAAAAACAAAACAAAAACAAAAACAAAAAAAAACCAAAAAAAAAAAGAAGAAGAAGAAGAAGATTGATTCATACATGATTGTTAAGAGATGATCTTAGTAGGTGGGGTATCAGGATGCATCTTCACAATTTTTGATGAAATACAATGGGTGCATACCCAAGAATTTGAATTTAGGGGGCTGTCAAGATGGCTTTGCAGGTGAAGGCGCTACCAAGCGTGATGGTCCTGAGTTCAGTCCCTTGGACCAATATGACCTCTATATGAATGCCATGGCACATGGGTACAAATACATAAAATAGCAAGTGCACCAATCATTTAAAGTGCATCTCTAACAGATGTCAGGCCATGCTGAGCTTTTATCTGAGTACCACATTTTGAGGAACACTACCATAGATACTTTATTACTAAATGCATCTGTGATTTCCTGTGGTCTCAAATAAATTACATGTCGAACATCCCTCATGGCCCAGGAGTGTTATCAGATCTTTGTCTCTTTTCTGCGTTTAGAGTATTTGTATGAATCTGTTTAGCTCAACAGTCCTAATCCCCCAATTCAAAATACAAAATGGTCTCATATCTGAAACTGCATGTTATGAAAAAGCATTGAGAATAGTTCCTAGTTTAGATTTTTAGAGATGCTTAACCTGTAGTTTGTGTGCTACTTGCCAATAATGTTGAAATCCATGAAGCCCTTTAACTTAACTCTTAAGAGCACAGCTTTATAATAACTGCAAACTCTCAGCAAACAAAATGTCCGTGAGCAGTAGGATGAATGGGCACCAGTAAACCATGATACATTCATACCAGAAAACCACAAGGAATGGAATGAACCTTCCAATATTTATCTTCCTATCTCGTAACGAGAAACCAGATGCCACAGTAGATACTGGGCTCCTTTACTGTTGTGTGAGGATTCAGAGCGTATTGGTTTAGTTTGGGGTCTTGAGAGTGCTTAAAGAGCCAAGGCGAAGGCAGTCTACATCGGGGTACTGATTATACTAATACATTCTTTTTGTGAAAATTTATTATTTGTTTCTTGGAATTTGTATGCTTAGCTTTGTTATAAATTTTTTTTAAAAAATCCTAGCAGCTCGAGAATGTTAAGAGTTAATTTTTTTAAATGGTAAGAACACTTAGACTTTTCAGATCCTATGTGTATGGGATGAGAAGACGGTTTCCATGGGAACTTCTGCCTCCTTTTTCAGTGCCTGACTTTCTGTAGATTTTTGTGTCTGTTCTGTCGTGTGTGTGTGTGTGTGTGTGTGTGTGTGTGTGTGTGTGTGTTAAATAGTGAACCAAAAAAAGTTAATTTTGAATTGGTCTGGTATTCCCCCCTCCCCCCCCACACACCCCTGTTCTGGTATTCTTAACAGAGTGATATATAGAAAGCACAAGTTTTAAGCTCATTAATTTCTCTATACTGGCTTCCTAACTGTGTTATGGTAAAAGAATGTTGTATTTAAGCTAGAAGAATTTGGAGGGGGGGTGGTAAGTGATGTTGACAAACAGAATGTGATTTTAGATTGTTTATTTTTTTCTCCCAATAACAATCTTAAATGTGTTGGGGTCTTGTCTTTGTCCCTATTTAACAGTTCCACTGGTGGTGAGTCCTCATGTACTCAGGGTGAGTGGGCATTTGTACAGTGATAACGGAAGGGACAGGAAGAAAATCCTCACAGATTGATCTGAAGTCTGTGGTAAAGCTGCTTCTCTGCCTCACCCATCTTGTTTGTCATGGTTGGTTTGTGCAGGGTCCTAGAGAAAACCGTTCGTCAGCAGAGTGCATGGCACCTATCTCGTGAGTGGAGGAGGGAGGAGCTGACTGGAGGCTGGAGGGTTTGTGTGTGAGGAGAGGAGAGGAGTGTGACTGTGCATATTCCAGAAGGAACCTCCGAGTCACCTCAGAGAAAAGACTGTTTGGTTTCATTTCTGTTGCTACCGTAGGCAGCACATTGTGAGGTTACATACAGAGTTAATTATGTACAGCAGTGAGCCCTGCTGTTCCCATGCTTTCCTGATGCAGTAGTACCCAGCACAGTAATTATTGCCTAAAACCTGATGTCCTATTTATATGGATTTTTTTGTATGTAGTAAGGAAAAACAAATCTAGATTTATAAACCTTTAGTATGAAATGCTTTTTACATTTTTCACTTACACTGTAAGTGCATAGAGGATTTTTTAGATGCATGGAGAATTTTTACCTTTCATCAGGCAGTAGCTGCCATAAGATGATGTCACCTTGCAGCTGATTGGCTGTTGCAGCACCTAGGGCAGGGAAGAGAAAGAAAAATGCCGGCACAAACCTCAGTGGTGGTTCTGTGGTTGTTTCTATCTATTTTTGATAGAATCTTTGATTAGTATCAAATTTACTGTATTTGGCCATGTGAACTATTAGGAGCTATTCTAGGGTGAGGGAAATTCGGAGGAATGAGGCGGCTGATTTGCAAACGGATCTGTGATTGTAAGTTGCAGAATCTGGGTATAGGAATAAGGCAGGGCGTGCTAGAAGATTGACTATGGGAGGGGCTGGCAGAAAATGCTTATATGAGCAGCAAAAAAGAGAGATGCTTTGACTCCTCTCAAGTTAATATGCTTGCTTTAATGTTTTAACTCTGTATGTATGAGTAGGAAATGTGACAATATGGTATTTTTATTTTAAATCATAGAGGTTATTTTATATGGTGTTAACCAATATATAAATATTTATTCAAAGGATCTTTATTTTTTATTGTGTATCTTACCTGAATAATGATTTTCATCCATAGCTTTATTTATTTTGAGTCTTAATGGAAAATGGGGAAAGCTTAGCTTCCTTAAGTCTTTATTTTCTTGTGCTTTGTGTAGATAAAAGCTTCGATGATGAGGAATCAGTGGATGGAAATAGGCCGTCATCAGCTGCTTCAGCCTTCAAGGTTCCTGCACCCAAAACACCTGGGAATCCCCTCAACAGTGCAAGAAAGCCGGGCTCAGCAGGTGGCCCTAAGGTTGGAGGTAATGCAAATGCATTTCAGGTCACTGTGCATGCTTCCTGCATTGTGGTGCTCAGTGTTTCAGAGCAGTGTGTTATTCATGACTGCAGCGGAAATGCAGGCAATGCTGGAGATGGTGTTGCTACAGAGAAAGTGTCTGCCTTCTAGAAAAGAACTATTATAAATCGTTACTTTCAATAAAGCATGTATGAATTTGTGTTTTCTTTTGGGTACTTATATTTCAGATGCCAGTTATAAAGGAAAGATTCAAAGAAGTAGCTTTTTGGAGTGTATCTTTTAAAGGGAGTGGTATTTCAGGACTGGATCATTTTGGGTATTGTAGCTATCACAGTTGTGACGTGCAGAAATGTAGAATATGATTTCACAGTTGTGTAGGTGCAATAAAATACTCCAATATTTAAAATGACTGAAGATAGTGAGTAGTTTGTCACAACAGGAATTGGCTGCTGCTGATCAAGTAAAACTGCCTCAAACGAGGTGTCTGGGTTGATAATAACAAATAAGAAAGCGGGAGAGCAGGTTTTACGCAGTGGTGCACCACATCCTGGGCTTTTTAGAACTGTTCTAGCTTGGCTTTAATTTTTGGTTTTTTTGGATTTGTTTTTTTTTGTTTTGTTTTGTTTTGTTTTGTTTTTTTGTTTTTTGTTTTTTTGTGACAGGGGCTTCTCTGTATAGCCCTGGCTGTCCTGGAACTCACTCTGTAGACCAGGCTGGCCTCGAACTCAGAAATCCGCCTGCCTCTGCCTCCCAAGTGCTGGGATTACAGGCGTGCACCACCACTGCCCGGCTGGCTTTAATTTTTTTAGTGGTATTTTTTTCATATACTCAGTAGGATCCATGAGTGTCTACTTGGTGTGAATTTCTGCAGGATCTGTCTGACAGAGTAAGTCTGTAAGGACAAATACCTATTTGAATGTTAGAGGTCACTCATCTTAAAATACTGACATGTGTGTGCAGTTGCACACACACACAATATCCTGCAAACATTTTGTTTATAGTAATTGATGTGAAAATCAAGGTCTTGATTGTGTTTTATCTTTTTGTCTGTGATAGTTTGATTAACGACAAAAAGGAAAGGAAACTAAACTGCATGCCTCCTATATTCGTTCTGAAAAAAGCTGTGCTCTATTTCAGCACAACCAAACATGTTTCCTAAATCATATGATTAAAAATATAGGGATGCTTCTCTCCACCCCCTCTCAAATACATGGGGGTTTCTTTCTGTAGCCCTGATGGGTGGGAACTGGCTGTGTAGACAAGACTGGCCTTAAACTCACAGAGACCACCTTCCTATGCTTCTTGAGTGCTGGGATTAAAGATGAGCGGCACCAGTGTGGCTCATCTGAACTTTCTTTAACTCTTATATATCATCTAATTAGAAAGAATGTTAGCTATTTTTATTTTGTTTTGCATTCCAGAAGTGCGTTCTGCAGTACTAGTACTGTATACAGCACAGGATGCTCTGTGGCAGCCTGATCTTCAGGAAGATGCATGTGGTCTTTGGTTTCTTTTCTAACAAATAGCAGTGTTCATTCGATACAGTGCAGGTTTTTCCTGATCTTTAATTGCAGAATTCTAACTTGTGATAATTTCACAAAACCTTTGCTAAAAATCAACTATAATAAAAAATGCATGAATTACACTATCCGTGTGTATATTTGGCATAATATTTAACATTCTTATGATTCTCGACTAGTGGTTTATAAATAGTTCTGGTTTTATGAGTTAATTCTGGAGTAATTTATTTGTCACAGGCCACATGGTTCTCTGGTATGAGAGGTTTTTCTTGAAGGACTGACTGCAGTCCTTGTACGTAGGACAGTGTGAGGTAGGTGTTGTGTCATCCTCCTAGACAGGGACTCTCCCTATTCTTTCTCTTCTTTTTCCTCTTCTTACTCTTCAGCAATCGCAGATTTATTCTTGTTTTCGATTCCCACTTGATTGTCTGTTTGGTTGTGTGACCCAGACCAACCTCTAAATCATAATTTCATGTGTGTGAGTTACAAGCATGAACCGTCATGCCCGCTCTAAGTAACACTTGCCTGGCCAGAGTATACTGATGTTCTGAAATTAATGCATTCTTGGCTATCAGTCTTTCTTTGAAAACTTACCTATAGATGTTCTGGTGTTGGCAGACACATTGATTTTTAAATTAGCTGCAGGGAGTTTTCTTAGAGTCATTGCATCATCTTTGTATTAGAAGGAACCTTGGCCCCCACAGAGCTCTGCATAGTAATCCAGATGGTGCCAGCTCCAGTGCCTGAGGATACAAACAGAAGTCACGGGCGCTAATTCTACTACGGATATAACTTTTTACTTATTTCTACACATACCTGTATTTTCTGGAGAAAACAAAAGTGGCACTACTTGTATTTATATCATTTTGTATAGCCCTTTTCTACTTATTTTATCCTGTTTTATCATGGTCTTAAACTAGTTAAAATTATTTAAATTAAGTTCTGAAATGTTATTGCTTATATTCTTTTCATTTAAGAGCTTAAGTGCTTTATTATCTTAGTTTAATTGGTGAACAGCTTCAAATCTGCAAAAATAAAGTAACTTACGAAGAGTTGAATAATTTAATAAGCCAGAAAAGTATAACAATCATCTTTCTGTTGCTGCCACCCGTTCATTTCTGTGGATAAATCGGAGTTTTGCTGGCCCTGTGCCCCACAGTTCATCAGTGACCAATAGTGACCAAGTATGTTGTCCTGGAGCATAGCGAGTAGGACTCCACAGGATGCAGTAAGCAAACCTGTGACTTACTTTGTAAATGTAAAGATCTTTAAATATTTTCTTGTTGAAATTTATCCTTCTTTGGTATCTTTTAGTTTGGGGTTGTTTCTTTTTAATGGTTACCTGAAGTCCAGGCTATCCATCAACTTGATATGTACCAAAGGCTGACCTGGAAAGCCTGATCTTCTTGCACTTAGTACCATGCCTGGCTTTGAGATTGGCTTCTTAAAGTTTATTTCCTGACTTATAGTATCTCTATTCCTGTACCAGTTGCTTTAGCTACTGTTTGTTTTGAAAATAAGAAAAGGATTGGATGATGGTAAAATTTTGTTTGTAATTAGCTTTGGATTTTGAGGTTAAGAACTTGTCATTAGCTGGGTGGTGGCAGCGCACGCCTGCAATCCCAGCACTCTGGGAGGCAGAGGCAGGCAGATTTCTGAGTTTGAGGCCAGCCTGGTCTACAGTGTGAGTTCCAGGACAGCCAGGGCTATACAGGGAAACCCTGTATCAAAAAAAAAAAAAAAAAAAAAAAAAAGAACTTGTCATTGAGACACATAACTGAACAGATCCTGTTTTCAAAAGTCCTTTGTCTTTTCTTGCTTAGTTAGTCCTTCAGGTGAGCCAGTGTTTATGTTATTTTCCTACTTTGAAATTGCTTTAGCCACACAACCTCAACACTCCCGAGGCAAAAGTCCACCCTGAGCACAGCACAGCACAGCACAGCACAACACAGCACAACACAGCACAACACAGCACAACACAGCACAACATAGCACAGCACAGCAAGGCCAGCCTGGGACCACCTCAGTAAGTAACTGATAGCTTTAGCTTTCAGTTCTCGTTATTAGGAAGTACCAGCATGTCAAAATCTGTAGCGACTACTCTTCCTCACAGAGTTTGTTTGTTTGTTTGTTTATATTTGTTATACATTGTTCTGCCTACATGTATGCCTGTATGCCAGGACACCAGACCTCATTACAGATGGTTATGTGCCAGTGGTCTGCCTGCTGTGAAAGACAAAGATGGGGTATGGTGTCAGTGGCGAGGCTGAAGTTTAGTTATTTTTTGCAATTCTTTGGTCTAAAACTCTTTTCTATTCTAAGGCTGAAAGCTGCTGGCTTCTACTAATAAACTCTGTTAGCAGCAAGGGAATTAAGAGGAAAAACAGCTTAATCTGTAGTGTTCCTTTCTTTGATTCAAGGAACTCTTGATGGTCAGGCCAGAGGCTTGGACTTGTTAACTCTTCTCGTACCAGAAAGAAAAGGAAAGAAAGAAATTCACTTACTCCAAATACACACATGCATTCTGGATAGGCCTGACCACCTGTCTCAGTCAACGCCACAAGAATTTGTACATGTTTACGAACATGCACATGTACTTACATAAATATAGACATATAGACATATGCATATTTAGATTTAGTCCATGGAGTTGAGCCCCAAATACCACACACACACACACACACACACACACACACACACACATATTTGGATGGATGGATGGATAGGGCAGAGTCCACAGCCACTTTATTTCTTCTCTGGCTTTTTTGTAGACAAAAGTTCTTGGAAAATTACCTCATAGATAACATGTTACACATTTTATGATATGAACATAAACATAGGAAAGATGTTGATAGTGAAGTTCAAAGTGGTGTTTCCTTCTGTAAGCTCATTATAAGTTCAGAGCCACGGTCCCACACCGCCTTGCTTTATCACAGGCACATTGGTCTCAGCCCCTCTGGAAGAGCAGCTGTTAACCTCTGAGTCATCTCTCCAGTCTTCTTAGTAATTTCTAAATACTCACTTGCTACAGATGATGCTTATCATTCCCTCTCCCCAACATACAAGCAAGAGAGTTGCTTTTTCTTTTAAATAATAAGCATAATAGGATTCATTCTTCCTTAATTTCAAAGCATATGTTGTTGGTTATAATGCACAAGTTTACCAGTAGACCTCTGTGTCCTTGTGATGTAGCTCAGGTGGTGCAATACTTGCTTCACATGCACGAACACTGAGACTTCATGAACTCAGTCACAGGAAGTTTCAGAAGTTCAAGTTACATTGGATGTTTCAGGCTAATCTGGGCTGAGACCCTGTTAACAAAGAAACAGCCAACAGAAAACTCAAATGACCTTTCTGTGTGTGCGCTTTGGTTTTATTTTTCTTCTTTATTCCTTCCTTGATTATGGGGAAAGATCTTTGACTAAGAAGATTTTAGCACTAATGAGGTCTGAAGGACGTTCTGACCTCATATTCATAGCTGGAACCTCAGAATTGACTGCTTTCTTCAAGATAGACAGTTGTAACCGGGATGGGATGAGTACCTGGTGATGTGCCACTGTCACACTTCCTGTTGCACAATTTCTAGGTCATTTCCTAAAGAAAAGTTTGCACAAACACTTCTTACTTTTCGTCTCAAAAAGAAGTTTCTTATTAAGTTTGGAACTTAGAGATCAGTCAGTCACCATTCCAACTTAAAAAATCTTTTTGAACTTCTGATCTATGCCTGTATATCATAAAGTCTCCGGATACTGTGAATCCTATCTTTACCTTCAAGGTAAAGGTGATTTGAGAAAATAACAAGTTATTGTAAGTAGCAGGTTGCCTGTTTTGTCACCATGTGGGAAGAATGAAATAGGCTTTATTCTGGTTCCTTTTTGATATTAGAATTTTTTTCCCCTCCTTTGTAGACCTTAAAATGTCAAAGACATTTCTTTGTACGGGATTTATGTTTTTGAGGCACTCAGAATATCTTAGAAAAAGATGACAGTTTTGTTGCTATTTGAATATGTTAGTTGAAGACCCATTCTCTATGTGTAAGTTATTGTTCCTTCTGCATTCACCTGTGGAGCTTACTCTGTGCCCCGCGCTGTGCTCTGTCCTGAGAGCACCACAAAAAGAGACTAACTCAAGGTTGTAGTTTTGAGACAGGGTCTGTCATATCCTAGGTCGGCCTTGAACTGGCTGTATATCTGAGGATCACCTTAAAATTCTGATCCTTTTGTGTCCCAACACTAAGAGCTAGGACTCCAGGTGCATGCCATTGCACCCAGGTTCATTTCAGCAGGGGATGCTGTGACCCAAGGCTTTGCGCATGCTAGGCAGTACCTCCACCAGCCAACTGTCCTTCCAGCCCCCAATTGAAGATTCTAACCTTAGAGTGCCTGCCCATGGCCTCATGATCCAGGGATTATTACTGGTAGCACTTGAGTCCTCCCATGCTAAACCTCCCTGTTCTTTTTGTTGGAAAATGTTGTGTTAGAACATTGTAAAGCTTTAAGACACAAATCCATTCCAGTTCTGCCTTAGAAAGATAAACTTATCATTAAGAAAAATTGCCTGTGTGAGGCTTTTTTAGCCTCATTGTAGTTGCTCCATATAAGTAGAAATTTATAGTAATGGCTGCAATCCCAAGCTTATATTTATATTTGTGTACATTCTAATGCAGTTGAGTTCTTGAATATTATTTTTATAATGTGCATATTCTGAATTAATGTTTTCCTTTCAACTTAGTCTTTTTAAAAATGTATTTTATATTGCTTCCCAATGAAAAAAATTTGGATACCTAGTTCCATTTTAAGTATAAAAATCATGGTAATTGCTACAATAAACAATATAATTAAATTGAGGGGCTGCATAGAGATGCTCAGCAGTTAAGAGCATGCACTGCTCTTGAAGATAAACCATGTTTGGTTCTCAACACTCACACTGGGCTGTTCACAAGGAACTCCACCTTTAGGCCATCCGGTACCCCCAGCCTCTGAGGAGGCTGCACACATTCGCACACACCCATACACTATGTACAGTTTCAAACAGTCTTTCAAAACCTTGAATACGATCTTGCCTCAGTAGTGTCACTAGTCTGAAATGACTGTTGTGTGTCTGTCTGTAGAGAAGGACAGTGTCGGTCCTTTTTATTATGTAGGTCCTAAAATTAGATTCTCTCCTCATTAACAAATGTATTTCTCAGTATTAAGAATGGAAGCTGTTGTCTCCACTTCAATATCTTTTCTTAGACTGTTTTCTGCTACTTTATCAGTATGCCTTTTTGAAAGATTTTATTTATTTTATATATATGAGTACACTGTATCTGTCTTCAAACACACCAGAAGAGGGCATCAGATCCCATTACAGATGGCTGTGAGCCACCATGTGGTTGCTGGGAATTGAACTCAGGACCTCTAGAAGAACAGTCAGTGCTCTTAACCACCAAGCCATCTCTCCAGCCCCACCCCCACCCCCACCAAGACTTTTAATGTGTCTCTTTGTAATTTTGAGACATCTGTGCAGCCAACACTAACCTCACACTCTTGGGATTTTTTTTCTTCTAATGTGGTATAGAAATGCTGTTTTGTCTTAACAATTTATTGAACTTTTAAAAAATGATAGGTTATTTTTTTGTCTTTCTTTAGTCTCTTCTGGTATTTTTGCAACAGGCTTCAACACACTTTTTTTTTTATTATTATTATGGTATCTGGAATACCCATTCTTTTCTTTTTGATTAAGAACTGGGTAGTGGTAGTGCATGCTTTTAATCCCAGCACTCAGGAGGCAGAGAGGTGCATCTCTGAGTTCGAGACCAGCCTGGTCTACAAAGAGAGTTCCAGGATAGCCAGAGTTACACAGAGAAACCCTGTTTCAAAGAAAACAAACAAAAAAATAACAACAACAACAAAATCCTAAGTAATATTATTAAAATAGTCTTAGTTTCCTATAACAGTAGGGGTTTTGTTTTTTATTTATTTATTTTTTTTACATTGACTTTACTGGGAATTTATTTTGTATAAAGTAGCAGTATGACCATCTTAACTCTGTACTTTATTCATATATGGCCAGTTAAGTCAGTACAGTTAAGTAAAATATTCTTTACTCCATTGAAATGCTACCTCTATAACCAGTTTCTGAAGTTTTTGTTTGTTTGTTTTTTGTTTTGAGACAGGGTTTCTCTCTGTAGCCTTGGCTGTCTTGGAACTCACTTTGTAGACCACGTTGACCTTAGATTTTGCCCAACTTGATTTTCCATACTTTTCATTACAAAGAATTTTTACATGTAGCACAGTTGGTAAATAGTAAACACTTAACATTTGAATGTATAACCAGTAATTCCCCATATTAGTATAAATTCTTTGTCTTGTCTTCAGATAGATTTTCACAGCTATACTTTTGTGTAAGAAAACATAAGAAAATAAATATATGACATGTCATTTCACCCCTAATTATTAACGTGCGTCTCTACAGAGTTAGAAGGCATACTCAGTCAAGTTCACAGTGTGATGTCGAACACAAGAAACTTCTGTAATGTTATCTCTAAGCTAGTCTCAGCCACCAGTGTTATCTCCAGACATTGATATTTTAAAGTCTTACCGTTGTCTTTTTGGATTGCCCCAAGTGTTTTCTGACTTCTATGTGATATTATTTAATTTTTTCTATAGTCCTTTTATATAAATTTACTTCTAACATATATACCTACCTCTCTTCAAATGCTTCATCCATATTCAAATTTCAAGTGTCCTAAGAAAATTTCAAAGTAAAGTAACCTTTTGCATTCAAAGCAAGGATGTATTTATTCTTTCTCAGATAGTTTGGTGACCTAATTCTCAGGTGATTTTGTCTTTTTCTTAACATCTGACTTTAGTTAGCTGCCTTTTAAAGTCTTGTATATGTGTCTGAGTTTGCCTACAGCTTTGCTGTTCTTCCCTGCAGTGGCTGTGTATTCTGTTGAATTTTTGTTGCTGCTTATGGTTCTTTTCCTCTTAATGTTTGGACTTTGTTTTTCAGTATGCACAGCTAGTATATCATTTGTTATGAGGCCCCCTAGATTTACAGACTTCAGGCTCTGACCAAAATTGGTTCTGTTTTCTTCCGGATGGAATGTTGTCTCAGGAATGCTGTCAAATTAGTAGAAAATAAACTGATACATTTGTTGTATTGAAATGTTTCATCAATGTATAGGTGCACCTTGAACTTTCCATTTTATTCTTTACTTGGTTTATTCCTGCTCTACAACTCAGTAATCATAATTATTTTAGTTCTTACGTTTTTACATTTGTTAGTTAATATACTCAATGTTAATTTTCTTTAGGTCTTTCTGAATAATTCTTGACTTACTGTTCACCTAAGTAATTTTTAGTCTGGAAAATCCCCTTTTGTGAACCTAGTTATTACTGCTGTACCTGGGCAGACTGGACATCTTTATGGGGACAGTTTTTCCTGTCATGAATGTGAAGTTTATCTTTGTTTATTTGTGTGCTTTAAATGCCCCAATACCTTTTTGTATGGGGAGGAAAGGATTTATTTTAGCTTAATACCCCATCCCTCAGGGAAGTCAGAGTAGGAACCTAAGCAGAGAGAAGAGAGCTGAGGCAGGAGCTGATGCAGAGCGCACGGGGAAGTGCGCCTCGCTGGCTTGTCCTCCTGGCTTGCTCAGCCTGCTTTCTTACAGTTTCCAGGACCACCACCACCAACAATGGGCTGAGCTCCTCTACTTCAATCACTGTGAACATTTCCTACTAATTCACCTTCAGCCCCATCTTGTAGAGGCTTTTTCCTTTCTTTCTTCACTTTCGTTTTTATTCTGTCTGTGTGGGTGTTATTTTGGATTTTCCTGCATGATGTATTCTGCATTTGGAGTGAAGCTTTCCTCAGGTTTAAACTGGCCCTCTTCTGTTGGTCTGTGGAAATGCATAGCTGCATGATGGGCCAGGTTTCTGCTTCTGCATCTGGAATCATCATTTTATCTCTCTGGAGCCTTTTTGTTTCTTCTTTTCTGTTGCTCACCAATCTTTGGAGGGTACTTCCACCTTTTAAGCACCACTTAGTTATCGTCCTGGGGACACCTTCAGCAGATTCTGAGTTGGCTTAGACATTTTTGTCCCTTGCTTACTTGTGAATTGCAGCTTGAAATATCTTTCTTCATTATGTTTTTTTGTTGTTGTTGTTAGCATGCTCTGTAGTTTTATTTACTTTTTTATTTTTTATTTATTTTTTTATTTTTTTAGTGTAGGAGTTATATAAAACTTTTACTTGAATATTTGCATGGACTAGATATCTGCATATTCACAGAGTCAGGGTCTACTGTAACTTTTGTTTTTTTACCTCTTTTTTTTTTAATGGGGAGAACTCATTCTGTAGCCTTGGCTGGTCTGGAGCTTGCTATATAGCCACCATGACCTCATATTCATAGAGCTTCGCCTACCTCAGTACTAGGATTAAAGGCATGGTTCTCAACTGTAATTTTCTACTTGATAATTTTTTTTAAAGCTGTATACTCTGTTAGCGTTGTTAAATTCTGAGACATTAGTGAAGAAGGTGTACTTTCACCACTTTTTACACTTTTTGTTATTTATTTATTTATTTATTTGTTTGTTTGTTTATTTGATAGGTATCACTATAATCTGATATTCTGTTGGATAGACTATAGTCTGTCCTGACTATGGAGTCCAGGCTTGTCTTGAACTTCTGATCTTATGGCCTCTCCCTCCCAAATGCTGGAATCACAGGCATCATCCCCTGTACCTAGATGAATCCAGGTTTCTTTGCTACGGTTTTTGAGTATGTCTGCCAGTGGTCCGTGTGATTCAGACTTGTTCCTTAGGATGACATTATGGAGAAATGGCATGAAACCTCGAAGAACAGGTCCCAGTGTGAGATGTTTAGGTCACTGAGGGTGCTCCTCTTATAAGGGACTTATTTTCATGACCCACATAAAGAGTAAACTTGGGCAACAATCTGTCTGCATTCATAGCTTGCCTTCTCTTCTCTTCTCTTCTCTTCTCTTCTCTTCTCTTCTCTTCTCTTCTCTTCTCTTCTCTTCTCTTCTCGTCTCTTCCTTTCCTCCCCCCCCCTCTCTCTCTCCCTCTCTCTCCCTCTCTCTCCTTCCCCCCCCCCCCCCCCCGACCCAGGATTTCTTTGTGTAGCTCTGGCTACCCTGGAACTTGATTTATAGATGAGACTGGTCTTGAACTCAAAGATCAGCCTGCTTCTGTTCCCCTGGAATGTTGGGATTAAAGTCATGAGCCAATATACCTGGCTTTTTTTTTTTCCCCAAAACAGGCTTTTTCTGTGTAGCCCTGGCTGTTCTGGAACTCACTCTGTAGACCAGGCTGGCCTCGAACTCAGAAATCCGCCTGCCTCTGCCTCTGCCTCCCAAGTGCTGGGATTAAAGGCATGTACCACTACTGCCCAGCGCAATTTTTTTTAAATGCCTATGTTTATGTGCATGCGTATAGTGTGTGTGTGTGTGTGTGTGTGTGTCCATCCTTTCCCTGTCTGTCATTTTCAAGAACAGATTCACCTTCTTTGAGACAATCTCTTATTGTTCTGGAGCTTAACATTTTTCCCTCTGCCAACTTTTCCCAGGACCTCCCCTAAAACACACTCTTATTTTTTTTCTCATTAGATTACAGACAGAAACCTCTAAAAAAATATTAAAAAAAAACCAAATGACACAGAATAGAACAAAACAAACGATAAAGCCAAAGAAAAAGCACAAGAAACACATACGGACACTGAGACATACACATTTGGCCTCACAGAAAACCCATGAAAACAAACTTGGAAGTCATATCTAAGCAAGTGATCTATAAGGTTAAGCAACCAAAACAAAACAAAAGCAAGCAAACAAAAACTTAGACAAAGCATTGTGAGCCCTCCCACAAAACAAAACAACAACAAAAACCCCAAAATACTATTGAGTTGATTTTGTGTTGGCCATCTACTGCTGAGCAAGGGCCCTGCCCTTTAGTGTTGTTTGCATACACAATGAGAAAACCAAATTTTCCCATTGTGAGAGCTTATCAGTTGGAGATAGCTTCTCCATTGGGGTCCCATCTGGCCGTGATCTGGGTAGCCTCTGTGAGTTTGTGTGTATGCCAGTCCTGCTGTGTCTAGAAGGTCTTGTTTCTATGGAATCTTACATCTCCACTGGCTCTTATAGTCTTTCTGCTCTTTTCTGCTTCCTTCTCCGCAGAGTTCTCTGAGCTCTGAGAGGAAGGATTTCATGGAGTCATCCCATTTAGCACTGAGTGTTGCAAGGTTTCTCACAATCTATGCATTGTCTAATTGTGGTTCTCTGTGTTCCCATCTCTGCAGGAACACGCTTCTCTGATGATGGTTAGCAAAGCCCTGACCCATGAGTGTAGCGAAATGTTAGTAATCATTCTATTGCTGTGTTCCTTTAGCAGACCAGGGGTACTTGTTTTTCCCCTACGTCCATGGCCTGTCTTGTCTCAGGCCTTAGCCACTAGGGCAGTGTTGGGCATAGGTGGCCTTAATTCCAGTCAAGTAGTGTTTGGTTACTCCTACAACTTTTGTGTCATTATAGTACAAGTGTGTGTTGCAGGCAGGTCACCATTGTAGACTGAATGGTTTGCAGCTGGGTTGATTAATGTTTACTCTTCTGATAGTATGCATTGTACTCTTCAGTACCATGAACACTAGTCAGTTCCTTGTGTTATGGTGAAATAGGGCTGAAGAGATGGCTCAGTAGTTAAGAAAGCGTATTACTGTTGCAGAGGACCTGAATTTGATTCTTAGCATCCATATTGAGTGACTTACAATTTCCTGAAAATCTAGCTCTGGTAGAGTTTGACATCTTCTAAAAGGCATACACACACATAGTCATACACGTAGACAAAACGCACACATAAAATAAATAATTAAAAAAAAAAGATTGTGGAAAAAGAGCATGTAGCAACTATTATCCGTAGAGCTCTGGGTACCAATGTGGAGGCTGCAGTAACTATAGAGTTTACCTTGATACCATGGGGTAGTGCTGTTGTGGTGTGTGTGAGGGGGAACTTCAGAAACTCATAGAATGGTATGTGACTGTTGAGTACCTGGCCACAGATGGGACATCATATTACCTCTCCCAAGGTTCGAGGAACATTGTGGAAGAAAGGACAGGAAAGAATGTAAGTGCTGGAAGAAACAGGAGAGAAGAATGTATGCACTTGAATGCACTCTCTAGGCAGCATGCGACCGACCGTTGCGCTTTTCAAGTCACAGCTACCCTGATTACTTGCCCACGGGGGCTCCTGACGCACCACTCCTCCTTGATGATTTTTTCACAGTTAATGGATGATGTAAGAGAGAGATGCATTTCTAGTGTAGCTCATGCTTCTCTAAACAAACTCTGAACAACCCTAATTAACCTCTTGCTCCCCTCCCCCAGAGTGACAACAGTCAAAGACATGCTGGAGAGGGAGGAGAATCAGAATGGAATCAGTAATGGTAGTGGGTGTGTATTAGAGGGAAACATTTCATATGTGTGTAAAAATGACAATTGTAATTATATCTGATTAAGACACTAATAAAAATCTGTAGAACTTTAAAGGGATACCCATCAGTCTAGGATTCAGTTCTCTGCAAAAAGGGATGAGGTAGGTTGTGCTGTCTTCCGAGCACTGTAAGCTGATTCAGCAAGAGCTAGGGAAACTATCAACTGGAACAAGTGGTCTGCCAGAGTTACTAGAGTTTTACTGACAAGAACAGGATGCACCCCTTTACGCTGTAAAAGGAATGTGTCCCTAATTCCTGCAGCTTGCAGTTACATCACCTATTGATAGAGCTTAACAGGAAAACATTAAAACTAACAGAAAGACACTTTGGTGGGTTTTAGGTTCAACATCTCAGAAGAATAGAGGTGGAGCTGAAAGAGAGT